>NC_056727.1:136897683-136935183 GCF_019279795.1 Protopterus annectens
GGGGGATAAACACTGGGAAGAAAGTATTTGTTTTTACAGGTCACAGTCATGTTGCATAAGTGTTATTGTAAACTTCATATATATGTTTTGGTTTCCTGAGAGTAACCTGTGTTTATGGTGCATTATTTTCTATTTATAGACTGAATAATTCATACAGTCAACTTCTAAAAGAGAATGAGGGGCTTCAGGCAGATCACAAGAATCTGAAGACTTTATTTAACGGAGCTAGACTAGAGCAAACACGGCTGGAGGCTGACTTCTCAAAATTAAAGGAACAGTACCAGCAGCTGGACATTGCATCTACAAAATTGAACAACCAGTGTGAGGTAACATTTTGGGTATTAGTATTCTATTTTGCAAACTGGTCTTTTTAATTGACGCATTTAGTAAATTAGCAAGAGTTATAACCTTGAGACAGCTAACTTAGGTTCATAATATAGGTGCAAATATTTCAAATCATTTGGCAGCAGATGTATTAGATAATCCTTTCTGCGACAGTACAGAGCCTTCTAGTACAGATATCATCACTCTAAGGTTCCTTGCAGTACTGGAAGAGACCCAGAGAAGTATATCTGTACCAAAATTTAAGTAGATACTGCTGCTTAATAGGAATCACCCAGCTTTTGTGTTAGTGGAGGATGGGGACTAATTGATGTGCTACCAAAGGAAAATCTTGTAACAAATGCCTTATGGGACAGTTAAGTGGAAATTCTTTTCCAGTTCTGTCGTGAAGCACACAGTGTTGGGGTCATTACACTTATATTAACTTCTACTTTTTTGTCACTTTTCCATCTAATTATACTTTTTTGTCACTTTTCCATCTAATTATTCTTTCTCCCTACACTTTCTCTACACTGTGAAATCTTAGGCCGTTAACTCACTTTTCTGATATCTATTTTTTTTTCTTCTTCTGCTCATTCTGAGCATTTTTCACTGGTAGAAGGTAGTTTGGTTTGTTGTGGTGAAGGGAAACCAGGCTTTAAAAAGTTTAAACACATTAGGCATAAGATTCCCCTGTAAGAACCATTCAAATTGTGCTTAATATGTCTAAAAAGTGCGCCTATCACTAGCAACTGTGGTATTTGTGAAAACTTTCGTCCATGTACTTTAGGGGATTGTAGAAACAAGTTCGCTGTTAGCATACCCCTTCCAGACTCTGCACTAACAGGAGCTTCAGAGACCTCTATAATGGATCAGAGGAAAGAGAATAGGAAGGCTGAGGATCAGTCAGTGTTAGAGAAGCTTACTCCATCTAAAGTTTCTACCCTTTCTCCCAGAGGGAGAAATGCCTAGTGTTTTGACTCCAGCCAAGCCCTCATTTGCTCACTTGAAAGATTCCCCCAGTAGTACCACAAGGCACAACACTGAGATGGTACACAGGAAGCTTTTCATTTGAAGTGAGCTCTCTCGACTGCTTTCTTCAAGACCCCCATTTACAATATCTATTTGATCTCATATATCCCTTCAGAGCTCTGCTCAGGTTGACTAAGAGCACATGATGTCAGCCTTTGTCATATCCCAACTTTGATAAACATCTTAGCTGTGACATTTTCCACCGTGGGCCAGGAGACTACCCAGGCCTCTCATCCTGTCATTCTTTCACTGACCCAGTATCGGCATTGGAAGTGTTAGAGTCTGTACCAGCTGCTACTCTGGGCACCTTGGTGCTGATAGAATGCACCTCTCATGTACTGCCTGCTTTGGCATGCATGGCATCAATGCCAAACTTTCTATTGTCAACCATCACTAAGTTTTTGGCAGTCAGCACAGGACCTTCAGCACTGATCGTCTTAGTGCCATTCTCTGTTTCAGTGCATTTGGCTTTCATCTGCTCAGTACTGAAGATCTCCGGTTTGACCTCTGCTCCAGAAGCTTTGGTGTCAACAGTTGGAGCCTGTTTATCGATGTTGGTAGAAACCTCAGATTCATCCAGTTCTGGCCCCAGGCATGTTAACAGATTCCACAGTGCATAAGGGGGCTACATATAGCTCCTTTGTGCCCATGGTATCAGCAACACCGATTCCACCCAAAGAATCTATGGAAGTAAGACACTTGAGCTGACCATCATTCAGGCTCTCTCAGGACCAAAGGATTACTAGGCCAGTTTTGCTGAGGTCTGGAGATCAGTCTTCTCAAGGAAGTTTTGATGAAGACTTCCATCTCAAACCCCCCCCCCCCAAAGAGAGAGTTCAAGATAAGTATGTAGACTGCCCCTCTGAGTCTTTCACTCCAGATACCGATGTAGATGAATGGGAGGATGTTCTTTGTGTTTCACTGTTGCAGTCATCACATTTGGGTTATCTGCCTGCAGGTAGCCCTCAGCCAGCATGAATACCAGAGTCTTCGGATTTCTACATCAGATGCAGTCGCTTCTTCCATGACTTCAGGTCGCCAGGGGTATAAAACATGCAGCCGACGCCATTACACCAGTCTTTCTTTCTGTGCAGTGCCCAAAGCAGAAGCAGTTCACAAGTTCCGGTTGGCCGTCTCCTGAAATTTTCATTTTCGAGTTTCAGACCCAAAGTCTTCAAAAAAGATAAGTACCCCGTTGGGGATCCCTTTTTCTTGCTCTAACCGATGTCAGTAAAAGTTAACAATTGTCTTGCCTTTGAAAAGCAAATACGTCATAGAGGTTTTCATTCTTACTGCATCCCCTGTTTAGACCCAGACCACGACGTCCCTCACTGTCAGTTTTGTGTCTTGTTCAACGCCTGAACTATTCATCATTGGGCTATTTTTGTAGCCAAATACATTCGTACTCAATCTCCCCACTCCGAAATAGCTTTGTTAAGCCATCCGACTTCCGATCTTCTGAAAAAACGTAAGAATAAAGACAGAGACAGACCACATAGGTCCAAAACTGCAACTGACGCTTCCGTTAAGCTAGTCGCCAGTCCGCCGGTACTCAGTGAGGCGCTTTAGCAGCCCCTGATACCCGCTTCTGCAGATTCGCAGGCCTCTACTGAGACCCATTCGGAGTCTGGTATGCCGCAAGATGCTTCTTCGACTATGGAACCTGCGGATGTCTCTACCTTGGATGGGTCCAGAGCCGCTGTCCAGGCACCGGCTTCTGAGGCTGTATTCAGGCCTACAGACATTCTTATTAAACCAATGCCATCGTTTCCATCCAGAAGTACCGAATTCCTCAGGCCAAGGACTCGCACTATGCCTAGAAAACCGACAACCAAATCACCGACTCAGGCCCATATGCCTCAAAAACAAATGCTTAGAATGGCTGAAGACCTTATTACCTTAATTAGGGGAAGCCAGGCTTCCCCCTCTAAGAGACCTAGAACTGATTTTCTTTCTTATTCTTCTCATCAGGAATCTGATATCTGCTCCTTCTGATTACCAGGATTTACCCTTATCTACTTATGAGGATTCTGATGCAGAGGATTCTATTCCCTCTGCTTCCCCTCCAGAAGTTTTTTCTTTTGGTGAAACCTTGCATACCTATAGGGAGAATTTCCGCTGGGAAAGCCAGGACTATTCTGGGTCCAAAAAGAGACGTAGGGAATTCTTACTCCTGTCTCAACACTGGCCTTTAGCTCTCTCTCCTGTTCTGGACATTGTAGATGATGCTTTCTTGGAATCTAGCCTTTCCCCAGACACTTTGCCTCCAGCTCCCAGAAAAGTTGACAGGTACTACAGAGTACCTGACTCTCAAGTTCCTCTTCAAGAATCCTACTGCGGATCCAGAGTCCATTTCCCAAGGACCAAAAGGCATTAAGGCTTCTGCTGCCAAAAATCCTACCCCTTCTGATAGAGATTCTAGAGCCTTAGAGAGATGGGGTAAGAAGGTATACACTTCTGATGCTTTGGCCATTAGGGCTTTAAATTGTAAGTTTCATATGTTAAAGTATCAGCAGCATATTGTGGGACTACTTAAACAGAAAATGATGCGGATTCTTGTCTGTGCTGAACACAAAGACTTGCAAGATGTAATGCATTCTGCAGTTCAAGTTGGTAAACATACTTTGCAATGTGGTTTTGATGCTTTAGAAGCATCTTGCAGGGCTGTTGTCACTGGGTCTGTAGTTAGAAGGCATGCTTGCCTTAAGGAACAAAATTTGCCAGATCATGTTAAAGCTAAATTACTGGATGCTCCCTTAAACCAAGACCGCCTTTTTGGCAACAAAGCAGAAGTCCTCAAAAGGATGGAGGAAAAAAGCTAAATCTATGCAAACTGTTAAAGATTTCCTACAAGTACAGCCTCCCAGATTCAGCAGGCATTGGCCTGCAAAGAACTGGTCCTTTCCAGTCCCTTCCAGGCCTTCTCAGTCCAAACCCAGGAACAGCAGACCACCAAGACTACAGTCTCAGGCTATGCACAGATCTAAGCAGTGGGAGTAGTAAGCCACCCCCCTATGTAAAAATGGCACAATGACTTAACCTTAACCCTTCCAAGCCCTGCCGAACTACCTGCTCCCTTAGGAGGAAAGGTCTCCCTGCATTAAAAAAACTGGGAAATCAATACCCAGGACAAATGGGTTTTGAACATAGTTTCCCAAGGATACCGATTCCACTTCTACACACTACCAACCCCAAATGGTTGGCCAGACCTCCCCCAAATCAATGGGTGGAGGCCCAACAGCAGGTTCTCTCTCTTCTCAGTATCAGGGCTATTCAACCTTTCCCAGCAGAACCAAGGGACAAGGTTTTTATTCAAGACTTTTTCTGGTACCTAGAAAAGATGACAACTGGCGTTCCTATCCTGGACCTTTCTATTCTCAACACCTTTCAACAGCTTCTTCCTATGCTAGCCATGGATGCCTGGCTGGCAACCCTAGACTTAAAGGAAGCTTACCGTCACATTCCAGTAAGAGGATCCTGCAGACAATACCTACGTTTCAGGGCAGTCTCCATGCACTTTCAGTTCTCTGCATTTCCCTTTGGCTTATCTACTGCGCCCAGGATGTTCACTAAGTGTCTATCTCCAGCCATTGCATTTTGCAGGCAGAGAAATATTCAAATTTACCCATACTTGGACGATTGTTTGATTCAGGCAGAAAGCCAGGACTTGCTATTACAACACCTGGCATTCGTAAAGAAACTTCTAACCTCACTGGGGTACACCATCAACAAAATGAAATCTCACCTAGTACCCTGCCAACAGATTGTATTCCTGGGAGTAAGCTTGAACACAATTTCCCAAATGGCATTCCTCACTCTGGAGAAACAAGTTTGTTTGACAACCTACTTCAAACTATTGGCCACAAAAACCCAACTATCTGCAAGGAAAATGCTGCAAACTCTAGGGTTCATGGCCTCTTGAATTCTACTAATTCCATTCGAAGACTGCATATGAGGAAACTCCAATGGTATCTAAAAAGCCTATGGTGTCAACACCCTCAGGACCTAGAAACAATGACTCCTATTGTTCCTTGTCTAAGGACAGAGTTCCTTTGGTGGGCAGAGGCCTGCTACCATAACAAGGAACTCCCTTTCACTCTGCCCCCTGCTGCCCAAACCCTAACAACAGATGCATCAGAATATGCATGGGGGGCTCACATGGCAGGGCAGTGCATTCAGGGAAAATGGAACCTGAGACAAATGTACCTGCATATCAATCAAAAAGAAATGTTAGCTGTACAGAATGCTTTGACTGCCTTCAAATACCATACTCTTCCAGGACAACTATTGGTAAAGACAGACAACACCACAGTTATGTGGTACATAAACAAGCAGGGGGGAACCCACTCCTACCCTCTCTGCAGACTAGCCATGGCTCTGTGGAACACAGCCTTGAGCTACCAAGTACACCTACAAGCACAATTCCTGCCATGCAAACTAAATTTCCTGGCAGACGACTTAAGCAGAAATCTTATGGACCCACATTAATGGAAACTAGAACCCAAAATATTCAACCTCTTGAGGAACAAAAGGGGGTCTCCAGAGGTAGACCTATTTGCCTCCCCTCAGAACTACCAGTTGAACAAATTCTGCACAAGAACTCCCCACAGTCAAGCTTAGAAAGTGGATGCCCTGTCCATTACCATGGAAAGCCTCTCGGTTTATGCCTTTCCCCCTCTGCCTCTCCTCTCGAAGGTTCTACTAAAGATCAAACAGGACAAGCCAAGGACAATACTGATTGCATCAGACTGGCCACGCCAGCACTGGTACCCCCTCTTTCGCAGTATGACACTACTGCAGCCTTGGCACCTGCCTCAGACCCCCCCTTCCCTGCTGTCCCAGCAGGCTTGCCAGATTCTGCACCCTCAGCTTCAAACCCTGAACCTTGCAGCCTGGCTAATTCCTTGAGCTCTCCTCTAGCATCCCTCAGTAAGCAGGTGCTGGATGTCATTCTGGAGGCAAGGAGGCCTAGTACTAGAAAATCATATGCTGAAAAGTGGAAAAGATGCTGTTCCTGGAGTCAGGCTCAGGGGATGGGCAAAATGGTGCCCAGCTTACCTCATATTCTAGAGTACTTAACAGAAATGCTCCACAAGGGCCTATCTTTCTTGTCAATTAAAATTCATGCCTCTGCCATTTCAGCACATTATAATACTGAACCACCCTTCTTCTGTCACCCCTTGCTAAAACAATTCCTTAGAGGGGCCAAAAATTTAAGACCCCCTGTGAGAGCTCCCACTCCAGCCTAGGACCTTGACTTTGTATTGGAAAAGCTCACTCTTCCCCCCTTTGAGCCAGCTGCAACAGCTGAGTTGAAATTCCTTTCTTGGAAAACAGCATTCCTTCTATCCATCACTTCAGCAAGAAGAGTGTCTGAATTACAGACCCTCATGGTAGTGGAACCCTTCATTATCTTCCATGCGGACAGGGTTTCCCCTCAGGACTAACCCTTCCTTTATGCCCAAGATGGTTTCTAGTGTGGTCCTAAATCAGTCCATTCATTTTTCCCTAATCCACAAAACAAAGGGGAATGAATACTGCACACTCTGGACTTGCACAGACAACTTAGATTCTATCTGGACAGAACTAAGCCTCTCAGAAAATCTGAACTGCTGCTAGTTGGCTTTGTTGCAGGGGCAAAGGGGAAGGCCATTTCAAAGCAAACCATTTCCGAATGGATAGCCCATTGCATTAACTTCTGCTACAAGCACCATGGAAAACCTACCCCAAAGGGGATAAGATCACATTCCACCAGGGCTGCATCTACCTCTACGGCATTTCTCAGAGGAGTCCCTACCAGGGACATCCTGGAAGCTGCTACCTGGAGCTCTGTACATACCTTCACCACGCATTACCACATGCCTATCCTTTCTAAATCCAGAGCTGGATTTGCCAAATCAGTCCTGCGGGGCTTAATAGCTGGCCCTAATGCTCTTTAACTACCTCCTCCCTTCCTTAGCTTTGGGAATCAACCCAAATGTGATGACTGCAACAGTGAAACACAAAGAACATAGTACAGTTGTGTACACTTACCATAAATATAGATGTTCGAGTGTATTCACTGTTGCAGTCCTGGTTACGCTGCCTCCAGCCCCCTGACTTCTCTTGGCTCTACCTTTCCTTCTTGTTTGGTATATTTATTTTTTCTTGTGTATTTGCTTTTTGATGGGGGTGTACCATACCTTATAATTGCTTCCTATTGTGGGGGCACCTGACATCTGAGGCAAGAAAAACTGATGTAATGGCGTCGGCTGCATGTTTTATACCCTTGACGACCTAACGTCATGGAAGAAGCAACAGCATCCGACTCAGAAATCCGAAGACTCTGGTATTCAGGCCGGCTTAGGGCTACCCGCAGGCAGATAACCCAAATGGGATGACTGCAACAGTGAATACACTTTAACATCTACATTTATGGTAAGTGTACACAACTGTACTTTGCCCATATCCCTCCAACAGATGTGTTCTTCAGCGAAATATTTTAAGGGATGAGGCAGCAGTGGTCGTGGCCAGTGGACTTTCGCCTCCCCTGAGGAGCAGATCTCACAGCAGACCTGAAGTTCCTCTCCCCCAGCAGCATGGTTGGTGCCTCCCCAGACAAACTGGTAGAGATATGGTTGGTCTGTAGTAAGGTTTGCAAGGAGCTGTGCATACTTGAGTCCATCTTGAGGAAGCCAGACAGAATTCTTTGGATGCCTCAAGTCCAGCCATATTGGAACAAAAGACCTTCTGTTGACTGTCTAGGGGTAGCTGCAGCCACAGAGAAGGACATCCAGGAAGAACCCCAAGCTAGCCATTCCCCTAACAAAGACTCCAGGAAGATGAATAGGTTAAGGAAGCAAGTCTGTGCATTCAGTATGTTCTGTGTCAGAGCACTGAACTACATGGTGCAGTTTTAGAGGGAGATTGCTCAGAAAGTATCAAAAAGTCCGAAGTATTTGTCACCCAGAGATTCCTCTCTTGGTTGGAGACCCAGATAGCTACCATGAGCACTGTTCTTCTTTGACAGTGTGTCTAATACATAACATAAAGAATGGGGGAGCTAGAGCTCCAGGCTCAGGCCTAACAATGAGAAGACAGGCCTGAATGTGACTTGCTGATTTTCCAGACCATTTCGCAGAGGCTTTAGGCAAAAAGTTATGGAGTGACTATGCCAGAGGAAAAAAATGCTTACTGCTGCATGAATTAAAATTTCCACCACACAAAGGACATTTCCTGAGAACCACAAAGGGGTAAAAAAAAACTTGTAGCCCCTGTACAGACAGCAGTAAGACAGAGGTTCCCAGGGAAGAGGGGAATTTGTCTGGATGCCACCCCAAAGGAGGAGGCGGTCCCAGAAACCAGTAAGGTAGGAATCCTTTCAAGAGTTTCATTCCTATGATCTCTGAAGATTTGTCTGACTGTTCCCTTCTGAAGGCAGTCAGGGGTTGGGGCACTTTCTTTACACACCCTGGCATGGATGGCCATCTCAGCAGATTTGTGGGTATGAAGAATTACATCCATTGGCTACTACATTGCATTTTTCACAACACCCCCAGCTTAAACTTCCTAGCTCCCTCTAGTGCCATTCAGACGAAGATAAGCAGACTTAAAGGAGGTCCAGAACCTTCTACTACTCAAGAGAGCAATCCAGGAGGTCCCACCAGACCAGAGTGGGACCAAAGTTTACCCCCAATTCTTTTTAGTGCTCAAAAAAAAAAATAAGGACCTCAAAAAAATAAGGACCTCAGGCCACTTTTCTACTTATGTCAACTCAGCCATTTTGAAAAGGAGTCTTTCCAGATGGCCATGGTGCAGTCCATACTGCCATGGCTTTAGGCAGGGATTGGATGTGCTCTGCAGAGCTTCAGGATGTCTTCCTGCACACAAAAATAGTTTAGCCATCAAGAATATTTCTTCACTTCCAGGTTGGATTCATTCACTATAAATTTCAGGCCCTGCTGTTTGGTCTTACCACAGCCACCTAGGTGTTCACCAAATGCATGGCTGAAGTCGTGGCTGTCCTGCTACTTGATATTCCTTTAGTTACACAATTGGCTCCAGGCAGCACTGGGAGCAGCTTGTGACAAGATAGTACTTGCTTCAAATCTCATTATTGGGGATATACTGATAAATGTAAATAAGTCTCAGCTTGAACCATCACAAGGTCTAGTTTTTATAAGTTGCCATCTAGACACCTGGAGGTAGCTGGTGGTTCTACAGCAGGACAGATTTACCCCTACAATTTCAGAGGTCATGCTTCTACTTCACCAGGATCAGCCATTATAAGCTCAAGTCTTCAGGGTTCTCAAACACACGGCCACAAATGGTTCTCCATGCTGGCCTCAACATGAAAATTTTGCAGTGGACACTACTGGTACAGTTGAATCAGTCTACTACCACAGGACCAGATTGTCAGTGGTTGTCCCCCCACCCTTTGCTACTGTTTGTACTAATCTCTGTGTACCCTGTAGGCCAAGGAGGAGCAGTTCCTTCTCCCCTCCTTTTAGCTGACCTTATTCTTTGCTCTTTTTACTTGGGCTTTAGATAGTCTAAGGACCTTTCCACTCCTACGTCTGCTCATGCACCCATTCATCCACAGGCTTATGTATTAACACCGGTGTTACGAGCATATGGAAGGCTTTTTGGCTTTGGTACTCTGGCTAGACGTCTTGTTACCTCATAAGATAAGCCCCATCAGTATTGGTATACTACAACAGTGATCATTAGTACAACTGCTGTTATGGTAAGGTCTTGCACAACTGTACTTTCTCACAAAAAAAAAAAAAAAAATTAGAGCACCTCCCCTGGAAGACTTACTTTTTCCTGAGGTAATCACAATTAAAAATAATTTGAGTTGCATACCTTATCATGCAAGCAACCATATTTGATTTTTCATAAAGATAGAGTTTCTCTCAGACCAAATCCTTTAATCTAATGTTGTCAATATTCATTTTATTCTTGACAGATGGGTTTGGTTCCGATATCAGAAGCAACTCAGCCATTATTACAGTTTGTGCCATCCAGAAACTCTTAAGCTTCACCTCTACCCACAGTCCCTCTCTCTATCATTTACCTCAAATCTTGTTTGCTGCTTTCCAAAATGGTTGTGTTTCCCATTGCTCTCCAGTTCAGTGGATTAGGTAAATTGTTTATTTCTCTCATTTTCTTGTTTTGCTATTTCTTCATTTTTTTTCCGTACACTTAGTGTATTCTTTCTTAGTATCATTGTTGATGCTTTATCCTTTTACACTTCTGTGTAATTTCCCACTATCATCATTGATAGTCCCCCCTCTTTTGTCGTTCTTACCCGTTTCCCATGCACGCTTGTGT
The DNA here is from genome assembly GCF_019279795.1 of Protopterus annectens. Classification (NCBI taxonomy): domain Eukaryota; kingdom Metazoa; phylum Chordata; order Ceratodontiformes; family Protopteridae; genus Protopterus; species Protopterus annectens. Next base: position 136,908,349 of record NC_056727.1, read on the forward strand.
ACTCCGACTATCATTGCTGATAGTTTTCCTTCCAATCTTTTCTTCCAGAAAACAAAAATACATTTCCTTTCTCCTCTGTCAGTTATTTTTATATATTTAGTATGAGTGTGAGTGTAAGTGACTTGTCTTCTAGCTGTATATCCTTTTGTTGACATAACTGAGAAAGGTAAAGGCCTTTCTGGCTATAAAAAATGCCAGAAGTGTGGCCATAAAATACCTTCATTGGATTTTCATTCTGTCTGTATCTGTTGTCGTGGTCCCCTCCATTTACAAGAAGACTGCAGCATTTGTCATGCATTTAGCCCTTGTTGAAAGGTGTAATGAGTTAATTTTGAAAGGTCTGCTTCCCTCAGCCTTTAGTGGAGCCCTGTCTTCTGTGGACAAAGCTAAAACAGACATCTCACCCCCCCCCCAATTGTCCTCATCTTTTTTGGACAAAGGAAAGAAAAGGAGTCTCTCAGTTTTGACCTCTCCGTCCGCCCCGAAAACAAAGAAACTGAAACCCTCATTTCCAAAAGTGTCAACGGAACCACAAGCCTCTGCTTCCAAAACATCAGTGCCAACAACTACTCCATCAACCTATTGTTATCTTGTGTCATTTGACTTTGAAAGCCTCGGTGCAGGAAAGTATTTCTGCTTCACCTTCTGTGATTAGGGCCATAATACCTAGAACTACTTATTCACCTTATATTGATCCTTTTGCTGGAGAGCTCCCAGAGGTTTTTCTGCAGAGGCCTAAGTGCCCTTTTACTTCATCTGTCTGCTTCACCAAAAATCTTTCTGAACTCGAACGTGGAGAGGCTGGTGAATAAAATTCTATCGACTAGAAGACTTTCAAGGCCCTCTTTTGGTTCCAACCCCATCAGGTCTTGGCATTGAAACTTCCTCTACCCCACCAACAACTCCTCCTCTAAGATCTTAGAGTCATCTGTTCCAGATCTCCTGGCGCCGACTGTACCAGTTCCGAAGTTATTCGTTTCTTTGGAACCGGTAGCTACCCTGAGCTCTTCGGTAGCATCAGAACTGGAGACCTCCCAGAGCCATAGTTATCCAGTTGGTTCCGGGGGGGGGGGGTAAGGTCTTGACTCCAGGTTTTTCGGAGCCATCCCTGCTCCTTGGAGCTTCATCTTGAGTTTGTTCAGCACTGGCTTCTGTCTCTAGAGTCGGTTCTTTGGACTGGGGAGTGATTCTGGTCCCAAGGCAGTCTATCTCTGTGCCTGGCTCCCTTCCCTCTTTGGGGGAGCTGGCCTTCGAGGCTGTGGAGAGGGCCCTCTCCTGGTGACTCAATCAGTGCCTTCCCTCTCGGAACAGGTACCCCTCTAGCTCGATTATTCCTCCTGCCTCTCCACTGGGACAGAAGATGCAGAAGTCTCAGGTTTCACAGGCCCAGGTTCTGTCATCTTCTGATACCTCCCCAGGTTTATCCCCCTGAAGAGGTCCTTCCGAAAAAGAAGTGCAAGAGGGACTGCTTGGATTCCCCCCAGGAATCTATTATCAAGGACACAGATTTTGATGAGTTGGAATGGTCCCCATGGTCACCTCCTGAAGATGTCTCATTTGGAGACATCATAGAAATTTTAAAACACGGGTGGCTGGAAGTCCCAAAATTCTTTCTCTGAGGAATCTATCTGCAGGCTTTAGGCACCTGCCTGTCTACCTCTTGGGTGACCCACCCACGGATGAACTCATTCAGTTGATTTCACAGCAGACGTGGAAGGCTCCAGACACCGTTGAGCCCATCCCAAAAAGACCTGATAAAATATTTTATGCCCCCAAGGATAAGCAGATGTGAGAGTGTTCAATCTCGCCGTTTGTTCTTACAGATGGGTTCGGAGCCGATCCTCGGCTCCGTGTCGGCCGCTTGCAAGCTCTGCATCGAGAAGAAGCTCGAGATCACCTAATACCCACAATCCCCCTCTGCCTTTACCTCAGATCTAGTTTGCCGCTGCAGCGTTCGCATCACTGGGTCGAGCTCGAGCACCTAAGATAAGATTAAGAATTTATTCTTGTATTTTTCTTGGTACTTTTATTATAAAAAGTTTTTTTAGTGATATATTGTGTGTGTGTGGTAAGGTTGAGAGATACTCGGTTCCGTTAAGTTTATTAAAACTTATTTAGAGTTCTCCTCGGGGCCTACCACCCCTTACTTGGATTTGACTACCGGATTGACTACCTTACTGGATTCGACAATTTCACCGGGCTTGACTTCTTTACTGGATTTGACCTTTCAATTTTTATTAGTGACATGTCTGAAAAGGCTAAATCGGGGTTTAAGCGTTGCCAATGTGGGCAAAAGATGTCAGTATCTGACAATCATAGTTCCTGCGTCTACTGTCTTGGCCCTCTCCATCTGCAAGAAGACTGCTCTATTTGTCATTCTTTCAGTGGGAGGGTCATGACAGATAGGCGCAGGAAACTAATGGATAGAGGTTTGTTAAAACCTTCTTTTCAAGAGGCTCTGGATGCTTCTGACCAGGCATCCAAATCCTCGAAGGAATCGAAGACGTCGGAGCCCAAGTCATCGGCTCCGAGCTCTTCAGCTAAAGTTAGATCACCGGTTCCACAGACTTCGGGACCGAGTGTTCAACTGTTGTCAGTTTCCGAGCCTCGAGTCTTGGAACCGGTGATGGAGCTCCTCCCCGACACTGTTGAGGTCGGCTCCGTCTTCGATTCCTTCGACCCGTTCTTCCAGACCCCTCTCCGACACCGATGTTGACCGTGTGGTGCAGAAATTACTGGAGCATACGGCCTTATCCAAACTTATCTCGGTTTCCACCCAATTGGTGTCGAAACTTGAAGGCCTTCCATTATCTCCATCCCTTCCTCCTCCGAGACCTGTCCAGTCTTTGGAGCCGGAAGAGGTTGATCTACTGATTGTGGAGCCCTCTGTGCCAGAACCGCCCTTTTCTCGTCGGCTCCGTTCACCTCTACTCCGTGGATCCGTACGAGTCTCGGAGCGAAGATCCATCCTTGGTTCCGGGCCGAGTCGAACCGATGTTTCGTTCCGACTCTTCCTCTCGGGCCTCGGCTCGGATCGATTCGGCTCCATCCTCGGGTCAATGCCTTCGTGCCTGTTTCGGGATTCTTCCCATTTCTTCGAACCGGAGATACCTCGACTCGGGACCCGGGGCCTTCGATCTCATGAGGAAGGTGTTGTCTACCCAGACAACCACATCAGTAGAAGCAGCCTCCTCCCATAAAGGACCATTATCTTCCTCTGCACCAACGGCCACATCCAAGCGCCGAGCACCGGTGTCTCAGCCACCCCTGGAGGGTGCCCTCTTCTCGGAGGCTTCTTCGGATGCCCCAAGAAGTCCCTAGGAAAAGATTGTGTAAGAGGAGACACTTAGATTCTCCACAAGAATCTTTGACATCCGATACTGACTTGATGAGTCAGAAGGGTCCCCAAAGTCACCTTCAGAAGATGTCTCCTTTCTGACATCTTGGAGATCCTAAAGCAGAGAGGTGATTGGCAGTCCCTTCCCCTTCTGAGGATGAGTCAGTCTTGCTGAAGGCATTCGTGCTCGCCTTCCTCCTCCTGGGTCACTCCGCCTTGATGAGTTAATGGAGCTGATTGCTCAAAGGGCGTGGGAGACACCTGACACGGTGGAACCAGTCCCTAGGAAGCCTAATAAGTACATCACTGCACCCCAAGACAAGGCTTACCTCACAAAGGGAGTTCCAGTGGACGCCATGGTGGTGGCAGCGCCACGAAAAGGAGATGTCGGAATCTTCCTCATCTGTCCATCCGCCTAACAAAGATTCCAGGACTATGGACAGATACGGGAAGCGCATTTTTAGTTCAGCGGCCTTTTCTATGCGATCCCTGAACTATTTGACCCATTTTACACGTCTACAGAGGGATCTAATCAAAGAGCTGGGAGATACCCTCCAGGGTACTACAGATGCTGCTGTCTCAGAGAAAGTTACAGCACATCTCAATACCCTTACATCCATTGTTAACTCATCCATGAGGCTGATATCATACGCAGCCGAAGGATCGAGTAGGGCAGCAGCTTCAGCGATTGCTCTTCGCAGACAATCCTGGATGCGCTTATGTTCATTTGCTGAAGCCTTCAAGTCTTCTTTTACTAACGCCCCATTTGATGGTGCCACTCTCTTTGGCCCCAAAGTATAGGAGACCCTTACCCGGTGTGAACAGGAGGGAAAGACTCTGTCTGCTGTCGGAGTCCGTTTTTCCACCCCATCCAGACCGTACTCCAAAGGGCAACACTGTGGAAAAATGTGGATGTTATGTGATCCTATCTCGCCTACATTCTGACTGATGGGTTCGGAGCCGATCCCTCGGCTCCGACTCTGCACGCTTATGCCAAAGAGCAAAGTCTCTTATTGGCTGAGCTTACTATATCCCAGGATGCACCACTACCAGTCCCCCAGATCTCGTTTGCCGCTAACTAGCGAAGACGTGGTCTCGAGCTGGCTGAGCTAAGTAGTGGTTTTTTTCACTAACTTTCTGTCAGGAATTTGCTAATTTCGAAACAAAAAGCTGTTTTAACGGCTACTCTGTTGTTGTGTGTGTGTTTGACAATTTTTCTGTGGAAAATTTGTGTGTGATTGATACTTGTTCTGGTTACAGGCTCCCTCGGTCTATAGGGCCTTCCTACTGGTTAATTCCCTTTTAAAACAACCTTAGGGTTTATTTATTCTTTGTTTCCCTATATCGGTGGTTGACTGTTGTTCATCTTGGTTTTTGTGTGAACGCAAGTTAATCTTAACTTAAAATAAGTTTGTCTGTGAAAGTACTTATTTTTTGCTTATAATGTCTCAAGCACCTAGGCCTTCGGGCTTCAAAAAGTGCACTAAATGTAACTTTAAGATGTCTATCACGGATGACCATTCTCTGTGTGTATATTGTTTGGGCGCCAAACATTTGCAGGAGTCCTGCAGCGTGTCACACTTTTTCCTCGAGGGTCCTCCAAGAGAGGAAAAATAAGCTTATATTAAAAGGCCTTATAAAACCCTCCTTTGAAGAAGCTTTAGCATCCTCTCCTTCTCCTGCTAAAGAAAAGGGCCGGCTCCGACCAGTCCGTCCGGATCCGACCGCCAAAAGACATAGGCAGGCTTCTCCTTCGCTCCAAGGACTTCGGAGCCGAGGGCGACGGTCTGCCTCGATGCCACCAGTCTCGACTCCTCTGATTTCGGAGCCGATGGCTGGGGCATCGAGGCGGGTCACCTTCGCCGGCTCCACTGGTCTCGGAGCCGATGAAGGTTGTCCGCCAGACACTTCCTCCTCGGCGCCTAAGTCCTCCTCGGCACCGATGGAAGCTAGTTTGGGTATTCCTTCGCCGATAGTCATCGAGTCGCCTCGAGCCGGTCCCCTAGCCCCTTGGGGCCGTTGGAGAGGCCATCTCGAACCCGCTCAGTATCCTCTAGGTCATCGAGGATGTCAGATTCGGACATAGACAGGGTGCTCCAAAGACTGTTCCAGTCCCCAGTCTTTCAAAATTTGTTTCGGCTCCGACCCAGTTGGCTTCGAGCCGACAGCCCATGCCCATGTCATTGCCATTCCTCCTCCGACCGCTGCTCCGGAGCAGGTGCTGTTGGAGCCGGTGGAGGTCTTAGGGTCGGCTCCGACCCTTACTCCAACCCGCCTTCGGGTCCGAGTTTGGCACACGGACTTCTTCGGCTGGACCCGGGGTGACGCCTCGGGACCTATGCTGTCGGTTCCGAGCCTCCCTCTCGGTGCTTCGGCTGGGACTTCCGTCTGCTATCATGGCTCGGGACCGGACACTCCCAGGATTCTGGGGTCCGCCTTCAGAGCTATGAGGAGTGCCTTGGCCAAGTCTTCTTCGCCATCTCTCCGGCTTTACCGGCACCTTCCTGGGCGTGGGGACTCGGTCTTTGGGAGTTCCCCTGTCCTTAGGCAGCGGAGCCCGGGCCTGAGGTTACCCCTCTGGGGTTCCTCCTCCTGAGGGTTCTTCGGAGTTGTCTTCAGAGGAGCCCCAAGGAAGAGATCGCAAGAGGAAGCACGTGGACTCCCCCGAGTCTCTTACATCGGACACTGATCTTGATGATGCAGAGGGGTCCCCAAAGTCGTCCTCGGATGATGTCTCATTTGCAGACATTTTAGAGATCCTCAAACAACGAGGCGGCTGGATATCCAAACCCCCCTCTGCTGATGAGTCAGTGCTTCTCAAGGCCTTTGGGGCTCAGCCCTCCGCCTCCTGGGTGTCTCCGCCTTTCGACGAGCTCCTGGATTTGGTTTGTCGGAGGGCGTGGGAAGATCCAGATACCGTGGATCCAGTGCCTTCGCCCTAACAAATTTTTGTCTGCCCCACCCGAGAAGGAGTTCCTGACTAAAGGCGTGGCTGTAGATGCCATGGTGGTGGCATCTGCTACACAACAGGACGTGGCAGAGGCTTCAACGTCCGTCCATCCTCCTAATAAGGAGTCTAGGAGCATGGACCGGTACGGAAGCGACCCTGACTTCAGCGGCCTTTACTTTAAGGTCCCTGAATTATTTGGCACATTTTACCAGGCTACAGAGGGATCTGGTCAAGGAGCTGTCAGATTCCCTCTCGGGTAACCTACCTGAGCAGCTAGCCCAGTCGGTTAGCTCTCAGTTGGCTATCCTTACTTCAATTTCTAACTCGTCCATGAGGCTCATTTCATATGCGGCCGAAGGGGCGGGTAGAGCGGCAGGCACAGGCGTGGCTCTATGGAGACAAGCCTGGCTGCTTGTGTCATTTTATGGAGGCCTTCAAGTCTTCCTTCACGACGCTCCCTTTGATGGGTCCTCTTTGTTTGGACCTAAGGTTAAAGACACTCTTACCCGCTGTGAGCAAGAGGGAAAAACTTTATCTGCCGTAGGTGCACGTTATTCCACTCCCTTTCGGCCTTATCCCAAGGCTAAAGGAGGAGGGAAGATGTGGTTCCGCAAATCACGTAAGTTTTTTCCTTAACAGCAGGAAGATTCCCCTTCCAGAGGCAGAGGACGGGGAAATTTTTCTGGGAGACGCCATCCCAGAGGTGGCAGAGGGCCCCGGAATTCTGGAGACCGCGAGTCCTTTTGTGGCTCTTCAGCCTCCCACACTTCATGAGGGATTGCCCGGCTGTGCTGCTCCGGAGTCAGTCGGGTGCCGTTTTGCCAAGCACCTAAAAGCCTGGGAGTCTATCACTCAGGACAGATGGGTGCTTCGGATTATTGCCGGAGGTTACACCATTCCCTTCACACACTCACCCCCACCGTCCAAAAAAATCCCGGACCCACCACCCAGTCAAAGGGAAATTGCAGCCGCAGAAGCGTTAAAGCTGCTAGAAAAATGAGTCATCCAACCGGTCCCCACAGACCAGATCGGATCCGAAATTACTCAAGGTTCTTTTAGTGCCAAAAGACAGGGGACCTGAGACCAATATTGGATCTCAGCAGACTAAACCAATCCGTCACGAAATCCAAATTCGAATGGTCACGTTATAATCCATTCTCCCATTGTTGGAGAAGGATGTTTGATGTGCTCCATAGATCTCAAGGACGCTATTATCACATACCGATACATCGGGCATCCAGGAAGTATCTGCGCTTCAGCCTGGGAGACAGTCATTTCCAATTTTGTGCACTGCCCTTTGGTCTCACCACAGCCCCAGGGTGTTCACCAAGTGTTTGGCAGTAGTGACTGCTCACCTGAGGAGTCTTGGATTCCAAGTGTTTCCCTATCTGGACGACTGGCTCCTGACTGCCACCACCAGGCATCTACTAATGGACAACCTCAAAGCCACCTTTTCCTGGGTGCTACCCTGGGAATTACATTCAATTGGTCAAAGTCTGTCTTGCTGCCCTCTCAGCATAAGGTTCATAGGAACAGAGATAGACTCAAAATTGATGCGCGTCTTTCTTCCTACCGAAAGGATTCAAACTTTACAAGGTCAAGTTCAAACCCTGCTTTCAAGATCCAAAGCCCCAGCCAGGATGGTCCTGCAACTTTTAGGTTCGATGTCTGCCACGGTTCTCCTAGTTCCTCTGGCAAGATTGCACATGAGGATTCTTCAGTGGCTATTATCGACTCAATGGTCCTTTCAGAATCTTCCACTCAATCACCCCATTATGATTACAGAAACGTGCAAACGGGACCTCTGCTGGTGGCTTCACCCGTCCAATCTGAATCAGGGAAGACCTTTTGTTATCCCCCCTCCGGTGGCCACCCTGACGACGGATGCCTCACAGACAGGGTGGGGGGGGGGCATTGTCTGGGCAGGTTAGTTCAGGGTTCCTGGCTTCCAGACGAAACCTTTCTCCATATCAATGTATTAGAGATGAGGGCTGTACTTCTGTCCCTACAGGCCCTCCACAAGTTTCTCCCTCAAGGCATTATCGCTATCCATACAGACAACATGTCGGTGGTCTGGTATCTAAACAAACAAGGAGGGACCAGATCTTACCCCCTTTGCAGAGAGGCCATGAGGGTGTGGGAATGGGCTGTAGCTACCAACCGCTTCTTGGTAGCGACCCACATTCCAGGGAAATCCAATATATTGGCAGACAGATTAAGCAGGACAATTCTCTCTCCTCACGAGTGGTCCCTGAACGTAAACAGTAGCAGCTCAGGTTTTCAGAAGATGGGGACGTGCTGCGACCTGTTTGCAACACCACAAAACACAAAGTGCAAAAGGTTCTTCTCCTTGACTCCACATCAGGGAGGCAGCTATGGATGCTCAAGCACAACCTTGGCCAACAGGGCTACTTTATGCTTTTCCTCCGGTTCCACTTCTCCCCAAAGTCATTCAGAAAGCTTCTCAATTGGGGTCCACAATGATACTAATTGCTCCGTACTGGCCTCGTCAGGTATGGTTCCCCTACCTGAAGAAACATGTGGACGATCCTTGGTTTTGGATCTAACCCGGATCTGCTAATTCATCAGTCGGGACGACAACACCAGTCCCTTCAAGACGTTGAAGTTGACAGCTTGGCTCCTCCACTTACGACTTTAGTCAGAAATCACACTTTAGACCCTGAAGTTATTCACATTTTATCTTCGGCCCACAAACCCACCACTAAGAAATTGTACCTCAGTAAGTGGAAGAGGTTTGCTATCTGGGCTCAACTCAGGGGCTTAGACCCTATCACTGCCCCGATTCCAGAGGTTTTGAAATTTTTAACATCCTTGTTTAATCAAGGATCTTCAGTCTCTACTATTAAAGTCCAACTTGCAGCTATCTCTAAATTTCACGAATTCATGGATCCACCGTTGATGAGCAGCAGATTATGCAAAACTTTCATTAAAGGTGCGGGGCTGTTAAGACCCCCAGTTTTTCATCCTGTGCCTCGCTGGGATCTTGATTTGGTGCTTCGTGCCTTAACATCTTCCCCTTCGAACCGGCTGCTACATGTGAGTTAAAATATCTGTCTTGGAAAACTGCCTTCTTAGTTGCAATTACCTCTGCAAGAAGGGTTTCAGAGCTTCAAGCCCTATCTATCAAACCACCGTACTTGATTTTTCACAAGGATAGAGTATCACTTAGGCCTAACCCATCTTTTGTCCCAAAGGTTTGTTCTAATCTCTGTCTCCAACAATCTCTAGAGCTACCAGTTTTCTTTCCAAAATTCTCCAACGAAGCAGAGTACACTCTCCATAAATTGGATGTTCACAGGCAATTGCGCTTCTGTCTAGACAGGACTCAGCAAATTAAGAAATCAGACCAGTTGTTTGTGTCCTTTTCAGACAATAAATTGGGTAAAACCATCACAAAAGCTACTATCTCCAAATGGATTAGAGATTGTATAACTCAGGCTTATTCCTCTTCAAATAAGCAACTTACAACATCTATCAAAGCTCACTCTACCAGAGCTATGGCTACTTCTATCACCTTTCATTCCAAACTCGCTATTTCTGAGATTTGTGCTGTGGCTACTTGGTCCAACCCGCACACTTTCATTTCCCACTATAAATTGGATGTGGCATCTAAAGGGCGAGCATCATTTGGTTCCACGGTACTCAGGAGTGTTTTCCAGTGAGCCACCCAGGATTCAGGTGCTAGGGACGCTGTCCCATCAGTCAGAATGTAGGCGAGATAGGATCACATAACATCTTTTAGTTATGTACTCACCATAACTTCAGATGTTTGGGATCCATCTCGCCACATTCCTAATACCCACCCTCCTTCCCCGCCTTGGAGATCAGAAGAGATTGAACGGTTTTGAGTTCTACTGTTTTATCTTGTTTCATCTGACGATTTTATATAAGCGGTGCGTGCATGTGTGCATGTATGCGGACAAACTAGATCTGGGGGACTGGTAGTGGTGCATCCTGGGATATAGTAAGCTCAGCCAATAAGAGACTTCGATCTTTGGCATAAGCGTGCCGAGTCGGAGCCGAGGGATCGGCTCCGAACCCATCAGTCAGAATGTAGGCGAGATGGATCCCAAACATCTGAAGTTATGGTGAGTACATAACTAAAAGTTTCAAAAACCCCAAGGATCTTTCCCAGGCACACAGGGTGATGCCCCCTCTAGAGGCAGAGGAGGGGGCAGAGGTGGAAGACGCCGCCCTGGCGGCAGAGGGGTCCAAAACCAAGGTGACAGGGATACACCCCCTGGAAAACCCTTCCAGCACTCCTGAGAGGAGGGCCCGACTGTCCTGCTCTGGAGGCAGTCGGGGGTCGCTTAGCTTTATACCCTCAGGCCTGGCAGAATCTTACTACAGACAACTGGGTAAAAAGCGTGGTTACCAGAGGTTACAAAATACCCTTTCTATCCACTCCCATTCCAAAGAAAAGACTCCCAGATGTGCCGCCCCATCTGCGAGACCCAGCAGCTATAGAAATTTCAAAGCTGCTAGAAAAAAGAGTCATCCAACCAGTCCCAGCGGACCAAATAGGATTCGGAACTTACTCAAGGTTCTTTTTAGTTCCAAAGAAGACAGGGACTGGAGGCCATTCTGGACCTAAGCAACCTCAACACCTTTGTCAAGAAAGAAAAGTTCCGAATGGTCCCTCTTCAATCGATCCTTCCATTCTTACAGAAGGACGACTGGATGTGCTCAATAGATCTGAAGGACGATACTACCACATCAAAATGGCCAGGGTGTCCAGGGATCATTTGCGCTCGGCTGGGAGCCAGTCACTATCAGTTTCGAGCCCTGCCCTTTGGTCTGACCTCAGCCCCCAGGGTTTTCACCAAATGCATGGCAGTGGTAGCGTCTCATCTGAGACGCCTAGGATTCCAGGTGTTTCCGTATCTGGACGACTGGCTCCTTTCTGCCACCACCGGCCAACTGATACAGGCCAGGGATTACACTCTACAGCTTTGTGTTCACCTCGGAATTTCCGTAAATTTCGAAAAATCTTTACTGCAGCCATCACAGCATATCTTATTCATAGGAGCGGAATTAGATACGCATCATTTCATTCTAAGGCTCCCTCCAGAAAGGATAGTCTCACTACAAAGCCACATTTCTCTCCTTCTGTCATCCAAAAAATCCCCAGCAAAGCTGGTTCTGAAGGTCTTGGGTCTCATGGCAGCTTCTCTCATTGCGATACCATTGGGAAGACTGCACATGAGAGTTCTACAATGGCTACTATTTGCACAATGGTCGTTCCAACAGCTACCTCTGACACACAAAATTCTGATTACAAACACATGCAAATCACACCTAACCTGGTGGCTTCAGACTTGCAACCTTTCCAGCGGAAGACCATTTGTGCTACCCACGACAGCGACGATAACCACGGACGCTTCCCTGATAGGGTGGGGGGGCATCTTTCAGGGACAGACAGTCCAAGGCGAATGGACCAATTTGGAGTACAATCTGCACATCAATGTTCTAGAGTTGAGGGCAGTGTTTCTAGCGTTGCAACACTTTGCTCCCCTTCTTCCTCTAGGGACTATTGCAGTTCAGACAGACAACATGTCTGTAGTCTGGTACATAAACAAGCAAGGGGGAACCAGGTCTTATCAGCTATGCAGAGAGGCCATGAGAATTTGGCAATGGGCGGAGTCCACGGGTCACTTTCTGATCGCAACGCACATCCCGGGGTCATCCAACGTCATAGCTGACAGGCTGAGCAGAGCAATCCTGTTGCCTCACGAGTGGTCCCTCAAACAGTCAGTTGCGAAGACGATTTTTCGCAAGTGGGGCCAGCCTTCCTGCGATCTTTTTGCTCCAATGAACGCCAAATGCAGGAGCTACTTTGCCCTATTACCCTCCAGGGAAGTCCCCAGGGACGCTGGTGCACGATTGGCCCCGGTCTCCTGTACGCTTTTTCTCCCTTTCCCTGATTGCAAAGTTTCTGCAGAAAGCCAACAACCTTCAAAGGACGATAATCCTCATTGCCCCATTCTGGCCTTGTCAAATTTGGTTCCCCTTTCTTTGCAACACCGCATTCGGGACCTTGGATTCTGGACCCAGAGCCAGATCTACTGACTCACTCGTCAGGAGTTCCTCACCCCTCTCTCGAATCACTCCATCTAGCAGCTTGGCTGCTCCGCTTCCCTTTAGCCAGGTCTGATTCTCTTACACCGGCAGTTCAGAATATACTAGTGGCTTCTCATAAAGCTTCCACTACAAAGACCTACACTAGTAAATGGAAGCGTTTTGTCTTCTGGGCAAATTCACATCATTTGGACCCTGTCATAGCTCCGTTAAACAAGATCTTGGAGTTTTTAACAGAATTGTTCCATCAAGGAGCTTCTCCTGCCACTTTAAGAGTGCAATTGGCTGCCATTTCCAGCTTTCATGTGGAAGAATGTGGGGCACCTGTTATGGCTCACAGACTTTGTAAGGCCTTTTTAAAAGGATCTTTTCATATTAGACCACCAGTTAGAACTCCTACATCACCTTGGAATCTGAACATTTTACTATCTAAATTGATGTTGCCCCCTTTTGAGCCAGCCTCCGCTTGCCCATTGAAGTTTTTATCGTGGAAGACTCTCTTCTTGGTAGCCATTACATCCGCTAGGCGAGTGTCTGAGCTTCAGGCTCTTTCTATTAAACACCCTTATTTGATCTTCCACTCTGACAGAGTATCTCTTCGCACTAATCCATCCTTTCTCCCCAAAGTTTGCTCTACCAATAACATTAATCAGTCCATTGAATTACCCACCTTTTTCAAAAATCACACTAATAAGTTAGAGTATATGTTGCACAAATTGGATGTCCATAGACAACTCAGGTTTTATTTGGATAGAACAAAGGATCACAGGAAATCTGATCAACTATTTGTAGCTTTTGCTGACAGCAGGAAAGGTGTAGCGGTTACTAAACGAACTCTTTCCAAATGGCTAACTGATTGTATCATATACGTCTATGATTCTTCAAATCAAACCTTATCTGTCAAACCTAAAGGACATTCTACAAGATCAGTGTCTACATCCTTGGCTCACGCAGCTCGCCTACCATTAGACACGATTTGTGCAGCTGCTACTTGGGCTAAACCGCATACATTCATCTCTCATTACAAAGTGGACAGGGTTTCTAGGGATAGGGCAACCTTTGGTTCCACTGTGCTCAAGAACGTTCTCCCGTGAGTTCCTCAGGAACATGGAGCTAGGACGCTACATGTGTAAGAACAAGCGAGATTGAACACTCTCACATATAGAAGTTATGTCCTTACCATAACGCTCCATGTGGAGTGTTCATCTCGCTTTGTTCTTACATTCCCACCCTCCCACCCTCAGGAAGAACGTTCAATTTGGTGCCTGGTCTGGAGTATTCTCCTTCTGCATTTGCAGTGGTTGTATTTATATGATGCACATGTGTGTATATATATATATATATATATATATATATATATATATATAAATATATATATGTATATAGATGATTTCTTGATTATGTAAATTTTGGTATGAGTGTGCTCTCTCTGGCTGCTGGTTTGCTTGCAAACTAGATCTGAGGTAAAGGCAGAGGGGGATTGTGGGTATTAGGTGATCTCGAGCTTCTTCTCGATGCAGTGCTTACAAGCGGCCGACACGGAGCCGAGGATCGGCTCCGAACCCATGTGTAAGAACAAAGGCGAGATGAACACTCCACATGGAACGTTATGGTAAGGACATAACTTCTATTTCTAGCCCAAGGGGTTGGCTGTAAATGCCATGGTCAGAGCAGCCACCACTAAAAAGGAATTTGCTGAGGAGAGTTTCTTTCCGTCTGCCCAGCAGGGAGTCTCTGGCTATGGACAGATTTGGGAAGTGGGTCTAATGCTTCATCACCCTGTGCGCTGTAAGGTCCTTAAACTTCTTTGCACATTTCACCAGACTCCAACAGGATCTGATTAAGGAATTGTCAGACACCCTGATAGGAGCTGTAGCTGTAGCTGAGGGAATCCAAGAGAAAGTGGCTTCCCAGTTAGCCTCCCTGGAGTCTGTGTCTAATTCATCCGTGAGGCCAAACGTTGACAGTCGAAGGGTCTTCTAGAGCAGCAGGTACAGGTGTAGCCATAAGGAGACACACCTGGATGCACCAGTGTGACTTTGCGGAACCATTCAAGTCTTTTGTTAATGCTTCCATTGATGGAACATCCTTGTTTAGCCCTAAAGTGAAAGAAATCTTATCCAGGTGTGAGAAGGATGGTAAGACCCTTTCTCCTGTGTGCATACATTTTTCCACCTCCACAAAGGTCCTTCTCTAGGAACCAGAGGGGTGATGGAAAAATGTGGTTCAGAAAATCCCAAGGGCCTTTACAAGACACACATGGAGGAAGTTCCCCCAGTGGCAGAGGGGGGAACTAGAACAGAAGATGTCACCCTCGTGGCAGAGGTAGTCTGCAAAACCAGGGCTTCAGGGATTCCTTTCCAGGGAAGCCCTTTCAGTGCTCCTGAAGGGAGGCCTGATTGTCATCCTTTAGGGGCAGTCGGGGGCACTTGTCCTTGCACCCAAACGCCTGGTTAAACATAACAGATTCTTGGGTGCAACGGATCATATCCAGAGGCTAGATCATTCCATTTTCTCATCCTCCCCCTGTACACAAGTAAATCCCAGATGTTCCACCCAATCAAAGGGATTCAGCAGTGCAAGAAATTCAAAAACTTCTGAACAAAAGAGTCATCCAAGAGGTTCTGCCAGAACAGAAAGGGTCCGGAACCTACTCAAGATTCTTTTTAATGCCAAAAAAGACAGGGACTGGACACTGATTTTGGATCTCAGAGTGCTGAGCAAATCAGTTCGGCAAACAAAGTTCCAGATGGTCATGGTACAGTCAGTTCTTCCCTTTCTGATGACTGGATGTGCTCGATAGATCTCCAGGATGCATATTCCCACATAAAAAGGGACAGACGCTCCAGGAAGTTCCTCCACTAATTCAGAGTACTGCCCTTTGGTCTCACCAGAACACCCAGAGTGTTCACCAAATGCATGGCAGTAGTAGCAGCTCACTTGAGACTGCAAGGATTCCAGGTGTTTCCGTACTTGAATGACTAGCTCATAACCGTTTTGACCAGGCATCAGTTAATAGTAGCCAGAGATTATACACTCGATATCTGCACCCATGTGGGGATTATGATCGATCTTGAAAAATCACATTTAACGCCAACACAAAATTTAGAATTCATAGGGGCTGTAATAAATACTGAAACAACTATAGCATCCCTTCCTCCAAAAAGATTTTAGAGAATATCGATACAAGTTCAGAAGAATCTCCACAGAAAGAGGGTTCCTGGCCATCTAGTTTTGCAGGCTGTAAGGTCGATGGCAGCATCAGTAGCTTTAGTATGTTTAGCCAGGTTTCATATGAGAGTTCTGCAATGGCTGCTAGCTTCTGAGTGGTCTATCCTTCACCAACCTTTGTCAGACCAAATCCAGATCACCAATTGTTGCATGATGGATATTTTTTGTGGATGCACTCCAAACAAGTTCTCAATGGTCATCCCTTTGTTCTTCCAGAGCCCATGACCATAGTGACCACAGACGCCTCCCAGATGGGGTGAGGGTGCATTATCTAGGCAAGACAGTCCCAGGCCCTTGGTGTCCATTAGAGGCCAGCTTGCACATCAGTGTCCTGGAGCTGAGAATGGTGCTTCTTGCATTGCAGGCCTTCTACACAGGTCTTTCTCAGGGGACTATTGCAGTTCAAACAGACAATGTCAGTGGTTTCGTACATCAACAAACAGGGAGAACCAAGTCTTACCCCCTTTGTCGAGAATACCTCAGAGTGTGGCAGTGGGTGATCTCTTCCAACCGCTTTCTAATAGCAACGCACATTCCGGGCAGTTCCAACATGAGTGCAGACAAGTTGAGCAGATGCATCCTTCAGCCTCAAGAGTGGTCCCTCAATCCAGAAGTAGCAAAAATGATCTTACTTCATTAGGGTCGACCGTGCTGTGACCTGTTTGCTTCTCCCCTAAACAGCAAGTGCAGCAATTACTTCGCCCTGATTCCCCCTCCAGTGAAGTCACCTAGAGATGCTCTCCTCCACATTTGTCCCCCCACTGTCCTGCGTCTCTTTCCCCCAATCTGTCTAATTCCAAACTTTTTACAGAAAGCACTCAGGTTGAAGACCACAGTAATCATCATTGCACCCTTTTGGCCTTGACAAATTTGGTTCTCCTTCCTTTGGCTTACCTGATTCAACAACCTTGGATTCTGGACCCGGTTCCAGAACTTATGTCACATCCAGACGGTCATGGTTCACCCAGACATTTGGAACCTCAAGCTGACAGTGTGGTTCCTCCAATTCCATCAGTTGCCATGTGTCCTAATATTTCCTGTCAAGTATGCCACATCATGTTGTCAACTCGAAAACTGTACTCATGGGCCCATGAAAAGCAAATAAACCCATTTTCTGCTTCTATAGAGCGTATTTTAGACTTGTTAGCCTCTATTTTCAATGCTGGAGCTTCCCCTCCACCATCAGATTACAATTAGCTGCATTTTCTAATTCTCACGATGGTATAGAATGTTCTTTAGCCTCTCATAGTCTTTGTAAATCATTCCTAAGAGGCACACTATTGTTAAAATCCCCTTTCAAGGATCCCACTGCTCCTTGGGATCTAAAGTCAGTATTACGGGCCGTGATACATTCTCCCTTTGAGCCCTCTGCATAATGTGACCTGAAATTTTTATCTTGGAAGACACTGTTTCTGGTACTAGCCATTACCTCCGCCAGAAGGGTTTCAGAGATCCAGGCTTTGTCATCTGAACCCCTTTATCTGATTTCCCACAAGGATACGAACAAAACCCCTCCTTTCTACCCAAGGTAGTATCAGAGGCTAACATCATTCAAACCATTAAATTACTGGTTTTCTTCCCATATTATTCCAGCAACGGGGAATATGCCTTGCATTTACTTGATATTCGTAGACTGTTGCGTTTCTACTTTCACAGAACAACATTAGAAAATCAAGAAAACTCTGTCCTTTTCCAGTGCAAAGTTGGGTAAGGCAGTCAGCAAGGTAACTCTGGCTAGATGGTTGAACGATTGTGTTTCATTTATTTATGATGAGAATAAAGTAATCTTGCCAAGACCAGAGAAAGCACATTCTACAGTTTTCCAATCCAGAGCTTCAGTGGATGATATATGTGCAGCAGCTACTTGGGCTTTTCCCGGCTCTTTTATTACTCATTTCAAATTGGACTTGGTCTCTAGGGGTAGATTGGCCTTTGGCTCGATGGTGCTCAGGAATATGCTTCTGTGTATCCACATAAGATTTTAGGTAGCTGGGGACTCTGTCCCATCTACCAAGGATAAAATGAAGATTGACAACGTCAGATAAAAAAGTTATGTACTTACCATAATGTTCCATCTGTGTTGTCTATCTTAATTTTTCCATGATTTCCTTCCCACCATCCCCTGTCCTCAGAGTTTTTTTTTTTTTTTGGTGGAGCGGATCATATATACAAGTGGTCTCCACCTTTTTTGCACCAAGGACCAAAGGAATCAATGTAAGACAATTTTGCACAGACCGGCCATCTCACGGCACACATAATAAAGTAGATATATATTTATTTACTTGACATTTGTTTAACGAGGAGGCCAGACCCGGGTAGAAAAACTCCAAAGTAAAATAAAAAGACAGTTGGCAATAATTACCAAAAAAAAGTGTACATTCTGCTTAACAGCATAACATTGATCTGCTATGGTTGAGAGATAAGTAAACCTAATGGCAACCTTACTGATGTTATGTTTATAAGATCAATATTTAAAATCTGTCACTATTATTTGGCTCTGTCTAGCATACCTCTCAACTGTACAGATTTTAACAGAATGTCTAGATTTTTGCCTCATATTTTTGGTCTTTGTCTCATAAAATTGTTGTCTGGCAAATCAGTGGCAGATCATTGAGGGCTAAAGTTAGAAAATAATAACAGACAGTTGAGTTTCATACTTCATAGCTTTCAGAAAATTCATGCTAATGCAAAACCTGTATATCTGAAGTAGGAAGACTTCATTCGTCTGCAACCTGTGGGTATTGGATCCGACCTCGGATCCGAGCCGGCAATTCAAAAGCTTAGGCTCCTAGCTCCTCCCTCTTACCCATAACCCCTTGCCAAGCCCTGACTGACCTCAGATTTCGTTTGCCGCTTTTCAAGTAGCGACGGATTCTTGAGCTCCTGGCGTTTTTTGGTGACAGATAAGTTTGTCTGACAAAAAAAGTTTAAAAATTCTCTATTTTGTTAATTTATATTATCAGTGTTGATTGTGTTAGGCTTTCCTCTCTCTTTTTATTTAATATTTCACGGGTTTTGCGTAGTTTGGTGTGTGTGTGTGTGTGTGTTGTGTTAGGCCTTCAGGGTTTATAATGTCTGAAGCCCATAAGGCTGTTTTCTCTAAATGTACCGAGTGTGGCCATAAGCTGTCCCCAGCGGATGGCCACACTCGGTGCGTTAAATGCTTGGGGGTTGAACACCTGTCATCTGGTTGTACCATTTGTGCAGGGTTCAACCCCCGGGCTTTGAGGGAGTGGAGGTCGAAGCTGGTGCTGGCGGGACTTTTACCTCCAGATACCGCTTCAGCCCCTTCTACACAGCAACCTGTTGCTGTGGGCTCTCCCCCTCCGGCTGGGACTCAACCTCCCTCTAAGTTGCCGGAGGGGAAAGAGTCCTCTAGGGAGAGAGAGAAGAAGGAGAGGCACAGGGAGAGGCACCACAAACGGAGAGCCGAAACTTCCAGTTCGGCTCCTCCATCTAAGCGGGCCTCCCCTGTGCCTTCTAGCTTTCCTCCTCCTCGGCTCCACTCCCCTCGGTTCTCTCCTGGACCCGAGGAGGAGGAGGCTAGCCCTTCTACGAGGTCTCCGAGGCTCTCTAGGTCCGCTTCGGTGGCCTCCACCAGGTCAACTTTTTCCATGAGTGAAGCTGATATGGACCGGATGATGAGGAAATTCATCCAGGCCCAAATGCAAATGGGAGTGCTCCTAGCCCCCCCCCATCCGGGAGGGGCTTTGATCCCTTTTTTCGCCCCTTTGGCTCCTTCTCCGACCCATACCACGGGTTCGGAGCTGTCGGCGCCGGGCAGACTTGGATCCGGGGTGGGTCGGATCCGATAGGTCGGCGCACCTCGGATCCGTACCATCCCTTGAGTGCTTCGGGTACTTCGGACCCGACCTCTCGGAGCCGAGGACCGAGCCTCTGATCCGAGGGAGCTGGTGTGTCTTTGGCTCCGTCCAGGTCGGAGCACACGGTCTCGGATCCGACGGTTTCGCTCCGACTCCGATCCGCGCCGGATCCGAGTGGGGTCGGCTCTCGGGGTTTAGAGAAGCTGGCTCCCCCTCGGCCTTCACGTAGTGGAAAGGGCACTGTTGAGGACGTCCGGACCCCGGTCCCTGCCACGGCTCCATCCCGCACTCCCTTGCAGTTGGGCCAGGCCCCACCAGCCGGTCCCAGGGACAGCCCGCCTCGATGTCCCAAGTGGTTCCCTTGGAACATCCAACTGCGGAAGAGTACTCCTCGGATAGCCCCCCCGATGAAGTACCTCGGAAGCGCAAGTGCAAAAGGAGGCACATGGACTCCCCGAGTCCGTTACTGAAGACACAGATTTGGATGAAGGGGAAGGCTCCCCAAGGTCACCCCCTGAGGACGTCTCATTTGGAGACATTATGGAGATGTTAAGGATCAGGGGGGGTGGTCTGCCCCAAGGCTTCCTCGGACGAGTCTGTGTTCTTGGAGGCATTCGAGGCGGGCCCATCTACCTCTTGGGTGTCCCCTCCTGCTGACCCTCTGGTGGATCTTATATCCATCAGAGCGTGGAAGGATCCGGACACCGTTGAGCCTGTACCCAAGCGTCCTGACCGCATCCTTTCCTCCGGACCACACTCACTGGAGCAACGGCCCCCCAGTAGATGCCATGATGATGGCTGCAGCCACGAAGAGGGAATTGGCCCAGGAGAGTCCCTCTATGCATCCTCCCGGCAAGGGGTCCCTTTCGATGGATCGCATTGGGAAGTGAGTTTTCAGTTCAGCAACCTTCTCCTTGAGAGCTGAACTACATGGCACATGTCATTAGGATGCAGCGGGATCTGATTAAAGAATACGCTGCATCTCCCCCAGAGTCCATGTCGAGTGAGGATAAACAAGTATACTCCACCCGAATGGCCACTCTCAGATCAGTTTCCAATACATCTATGCGGCTGCTTTCTCACGCTACTGAGGGAGCCGCTAGAGCCAGCGGAGCAGGCCTAGTCATGAGGCGACAGGCCTGGCTCCGCCACTGTGATTTTGCAGAGCCCTTCAAGGTGACCTTCGAATGCCCCCTTCGATGGTTCTGCCTTGTTTGGCAAGACTGTTCACGAAACATTAGTCCAGAGCGAAAAGGACGGGAAGGCGCTGTCTGCCATCGGAGTCCGCTTCTCAGCTCCCCAGAGGTCCTTCTCTAAGAACCAAAAGGGACAGAAGAAGATGTGGTTCCGGAAATCGCAGCAGTCCCAACCTGCTCCGGATAACCAGTCCTTCCGTGGCAGAGGAGGACGGGGAGGTCGCCGTCCTAGAGGCAGGGGGGCTCCTAGCAACTTTGGGTCCAGAGAACCTTTCTCTGATAGACCCACGCAGCAGCCCTGAAGGGCTGCCCGGCTGTCCGTCTCTGGAGGCAGTCGGGGGGCGTTTTTCGAGGCACCTGACTTCTTGGGAGTCCATCACAACAGACCGTTGGGTGCTTCGTGTGATATCCAGAGGTTATTCTATCCCCCTATACAAGGTTCCCAGATCTCGCAGCCTCCCAGATGTTCCACCCGACCAAAGGGAGGCGGCAGCTGTCGAAATCGAACAGCTGCTAGGAAAAAGAGCCATCCAGCGCGTCCCCCTAGATCAAACCGGTTTAGGGTTTTACTCCAGGTTCTTTTTGGTGCCAAAGAAAACGGGGGACCTAAGACCAATCTTAGACCTTTCCCAGCTGAACCTGTCAGTAACCAAGCAAAAGTTCCGGATGGTCACCCTCCAATCTATACTTCCCCTCTTGAGGGAGAACGACTGGATGTGCTCCATCGACCTCAAGGACGCGTACTACCACATTCGCATGGACAGACGTTCCAGGAGGTTTCTTCGCTTCCGGCTGGGAGCCAGTCATTATCAGTTCAGGGTCCTCCCCTTTGGTCTCACCTCAGCCCCCAGGGTGTTCACCAAGGTGCTAGCGGTGGTAGCGGCCCACCTGAGGCTCCAGGGATTACAGGTCTTTCCGTACCTGGACGACTGGCTCCTGATGGCATCATCAAGGCATCTTCTGTGCTCAGCCAGGGACTACTTTCTTCAACTAGCCCCAAGGCTGGGCATCACGATCAACTGGGAGAAATCTTTACTGCACCCAACTCAAGTTATAGATTTCATAGGAGGAAGACTAAACACCAGATCAATGCGAGCCTTCCTCACTCCAGACAGAATTGCCAACCTGAAGTGTCATGTGGCAGCGGTCCTGCAACCATCTCCAACGGCAGCTTCGGTCCTGAGGGCCCTAGGTTCTATGGTGGCAGCTATTCCGCTTCTCATTCATGCTCGCTTACGCATGCGGGTTCTTCAATGGACCCTTCAGGTTCAGTGGTCCCCTCTTTGTTCTTCTCTCAACGCTCCGATTGCGGTCAGCAAGGCGTGCAGGGACTCCCTTCTTTGGTGGCTTCTTTCTCCGGAGCCCATGGCAGGGAGACCTTTTTGTGCTGCATTTCCCCGAGCCACAGTGACCACGGACGCTTCTTGCCTCGGGTGGGGGGGGGGCATTCTGCGGGAAAGATTGTCCAAGGCACGTGGAATCCCACAGAGATGTCATTGCATATAAATGTCCTGGAAATGAGGGCGGTGCTCCTAGCGTTGCAAGCACTTCACCACGTTCTTCCTTCAGGGACTATTGCGATTCAGACAGACAACATGTCAGTAGTCTGGTATATCAACAAACAGGGAGGAACCAGGTCTTACCCCCTTTGTCGAGAGGCCATGAGAGTCTGGGAATGGGCAATTTCCACCAAACGCTTTCTGGTAGCAACGCACATTCCGGGAAAATCCAACATCCTTGCGGACAAGCTCAGTCGCACCATTCTTTCTCCTCACGAGTGGTCTCTCAATCCTCAAGTAGCGAAGAAGATTTTTGCCGCTTGGGGCAACCCTGTTGCGATCTTTTGCCTCTCCCTCAAACGCCAAATGCGACAATTTCTTCGCTCTGCTTCCCCACCAGGGAATTCCCGAGATGCTCTGGTGCATGCTTGGCCTCCCGGTCTCCTTTATGCCTACCCTCCACTTCCTCTGATGCAGAGGCTTCTGCAGAAAGCCAACAGTTTGGGGAGCAGAATGATTCTCATTGCCCCGTTCTGGCCTCGTCAACCCTGGTTCCCCTTCGTATGGTCTCACAAAATCAATCCACCCTGGATTCTGGATCCAATTCCGGATCTCATCTCCCACCCTCTGGGAATTTCGGTTCCCAATCTGCACACCCTGAAATTGACAGCTTGGCTGCTCCAGTTCCATCCTTGATTAGGACTCCCGGTATCTCATCACTGGTCAAGGCCATCTTAGTGGCAGCTCATAAACCTTCCACCAGGCAGGTTTATCGGAGTAAATGGAAGAGATTCTCTATTTGGGCGGTACAGAGAACTTTGGATCCTTTCTCGGCACCTATGTCAGCGGTGCTGGATTTTTTAACAGACCTCTTTCGTCAAGGGGCAAGTTCTTCCACGATTAAGGTACAATTGGCAGCTATCTCGCATTATCACATTGGTCATGAGACAGCTCCCCTCATGACGGCGAAATTATGCAAAACCTTTCTCAAAGGGATTTTTTTGTTGAGGCCTCCAGTCAAGGAGGTTGTACCACCTTGGGACTTGTCTTTAGTTCTGCAAGCCCTTACTGCTCCTCCCTTCGAGCCTGCAGCTTCTACAGATCTAAAGTACCTTTCCTGGAAGACTGCCTTCTTGGTAGCTATCACTTCAGCCAGAAGAGTGTCTGAGCTTCAGGCTCTATGTGTCAAGCCGCCTTACCTTTCTTTCTTCCCTGATGGGGTGTGCCTCGGGACCAATCCATCTTTTCTTCCGAAGGTCTCTTCTGAATCTAATATTAACCAATCAATCAATTTACCTGTGTTTTGTCCCAAGTACTCAAACAAAGGAGAATACAAATTGCATTCCTTGGATGTTCATAGACAATTACGTTTTTATATTCACAGAACAGCTGGTCACAGGAAATCAGATCAGCTGTTCGTTTCATTTGCTAAATTTGCTCTGGGTAAAGCAGTATCTAAAGTCACACTTTCTAAGTGGATTGCTAATTGTATTCTGCAGGCATATGACACTTCAGGTAGACCTGCTCCTCAGAGGGTTATGGCTCATTCTACTAGGGCAGTTTCCACGTCAGCCGCCTTTAAGTCCCGTGTATCATTGGATGATATTTGCACGGCAGCTACTTGGGCCTCGCCTCATACTTTTATTTCTCATTATAAGGTGGATGTTGTTTCTAGAGGAAGAGCATCCTTTGGCTCAGCGGTGCTCAAACATCCTTCCATGACGGCCCAAGATTCAGGTAGCTGGGGACTCTGTCCCACAGGTTGCAGACGAATGAAGTCTTCCTACTTCAGATTTAGAAGTTATGTACTTACCATAATGTTCCATCTGAGTAGGTGACTTCATTCGGATGCAACCATCCCCCCCTCCATCCCCCTGACCTTTATAGAGCGAGTATTTATGCTGTTTTTTCGTGTACTGTAGTCAGTATTTTGAGGCAAACTCAATCTGAGGTCAGTCAGGGCTTGGCAAGGGGTTATGGGTAAGAGGGAGGAGCTAGGAGCTCGGAGCCTAAGCTTTTGAATTGCCGGCTCGGATCCGAGGTCAGATCCGATACCCACAGGTTGCATCCGAATGAAGTCACCTACTCAGATGGAACGTTATGGTGAGTACATAACTTCTAATTCTATCAACTTTCGAAGTTTGTAAGAGCAGTACTTAAAAGGGTCCCTATTTTGGTCCTTTGTCCCCCCATTATTTTTGGCTTTGTTCAGATTTCTTGATTTAAGATTCTGAGAGGTATTCATACCTCTCAGCTGTACAGATTTTTGCAGAATGTCCAGATTTTTCCATCTGAGTTTGGTCTATTCATCATAACTTTTGTGATTTTCTGGCAAATCACTGGGATGATCTGAGGACTGAAGTCACTAAATAATGATATATATTTGTATTTCAGACCTCGTATCCTGCAGAAAAATGCATGATAAGACAAAATCCTGTTATTCTGTCAACTTTCTATGGTTATAAGATCAATATTTAAAATCTGTCCCTATTTGTCCCCATTCTGTTAGGCTTTGTCCAGATTTTTTACACTACTAAAAGGTTGAAAGGTATGGTGCGTGTGTGTGCGTGTGTGTGCGTGTGTGTGTGTGTGTGTGTGTGTGTGTGTGTGTGTGTCAGAGCGAGGGAGAGGGAAAGAGAAAGTGAAGAGTGAGAGTGATCGCTGACAGCAGCAATGAGGTATGCTTGCCTTTTGTCCATAACACACACACACTCACTTTTTTGCATTCATGCACGCATTCACTCACACACATCGCTCTCACTCTTTTCCGATATGTCTCGCACAGTCACTCCCTCATTCATAACTGCATTCACTCACACATCACTCTTACTCTCTCCCGATCAGACACAAACTCAGTCACATCCTCATTCATACTTGCATTCATTCACACATCGCTGTCTGTCACACCCACACGCCACACACCCACTTACACATTCATTCATACATTGATTTCACTGTCACACCCACACACCACACACCCACTAAAGCATTATTCACACATCGCTGTCACTCTCCCGATCTCACACACAAACACACACACAGTTACTTCCTCATTCATACCTGCATTCATTCACTCATCTCTGTGTCACACCCACTTCGGCATTCATTCATACATTGCTCTCCCTGTCTGTCACACCCACACAACACACAGCCACTTACACATTCATTCATACATCGCTGTCACTCTCCTGATTTCACACAGTCACATCCCCATTCATACCTGCATTCATTCACACATCACTCTCACTCTTACTATCTCTCTCTCTCTCTCTCTCTCTCACACACACACACACACACACACACACACACACACACACACAGATTCTTTTGCTTTCATGCTTACATTCACTCACACATGCAGACAGACACACAAACACACTCATACAGGCATTCACTTACCTGACGGCCCAGTACCAAGTGCTCCATGGCCCGGTACCGATCCGTGGCCCGGTGTTTGGGGACCACTGATACATACTTGACAGATATATATTAATGTGTACATGTGTTTATTTGTGTATATACTTTCTGCAAACTCTATCTGAGGTAATTGAGAGAGAAGGATTGTGGGTAGAGGTGAAGCTCCAGAGTTTTTGGGTGGCGCAAGCTATAGTAACTGCAGAGTCAGCTCCGATATCGGAACTGAACCCATCTGTCAAGGACAAATGAAGATAGATAACACAGATGGAAAGTTATAGCGAGTACATAACTTTTTTTGTTCTCAAAGTAGCCTCAAAAAACCTTTAACCAGTATATTCATTTGCCAGTCTTCTTCTGAAATCATGCTAACAAAGGAGGATGCACTTCACACCCTGGAACTACATTTTCGTTTAATCTTCTGTGTTCATAGAGCCAAATCCATAAGGAAAAATGTGTAACTCTTTATATCCTTTTTCAAAACCTAACTAGGAGTCAGTCTCCAAAGTCACTTTATCTAGATGGCTGTCTGCATCATGCTTCCAAAGGCATTACATTACTAAAGAGACCTAAAGCTCATTTCACAGCTCTTTATCAACTTCTGTGGCTTATTTCAAACACTGTACTACAGATGACATCTGGGCTGTAGCAACTCAGTCAGCAGTGCACGTTTGTCAAGCAGTATAATCTTTTTTCGCCCCAAAATGTTTGTATTCATTTTATAACACAATAACTTAACAGTATAGTAACAAGAAAAAACAAACTATATACAGGCCATAATAACTAAAAAAGAAATATACATAGGAGAACACTTAATATTTCTCTAACAGATTAGACAATTTTGTCCAAGCAATTAATTGACGGGTTGTGTTGTTAGTCCTTGCTTTTACAGTAGCAATCTCATTCTTACAAATGTATTTCACAAGATGAATAAACTCAACTTTAAATACAGGAGTAGATTGAGATTTCCAATTTTTAGTAACAATTTTCCTTGCTTTAGTGAGGATAGACCATAGTAAAAATGTTTGGTTTTTAGGAATGACTTCAGGAACATTGAAAAGGATAAGGGAGTCAGAAATTGTACAGTTGTCATTCCGTAGAGCTTTACAAAGGTTTTTAAAGTGTAACCAAAATGGGGAAATTATTTTGCAATTAACAACCATATGTATCCAGTCAGCATCGGGGTGTCCACATTCCCAGCATTTTATTTCATCATTCTTGTACATTATTGCTAGTCTGTGTGGAGTGAAAAAAACATCTATGTAAAAATTTCCATGTCTATAAA